>NC_135233.1:221304839-221349839 GCF_051348905.1 Ranitomeya variabilis | reverse complement strand
GAGTTTCTTACAATGCTCTGCTGGAATTAGGCTGCAGTACGTCGGGACCGGGACGAAAAGGAGGCTGCAGAACGCCGGGAGGACAGAACTTTCCAGCTTCAGATGGCTCAAATAGAGCGAGTATAAGTCCTCAGATAACCCCCTCCCAGGACATAAATACAAGGAGACCACATCTGGAAAACTTCCCTGTGATGGAGGATACGGACTTAGATACTGTCCTTCGGGGGTTTGAAAAAACCTGCAGGCAATACTATCTACCCCGTGAGCAGTGGGCACAGTATCTCACCCCAGGGTTGAGAGGCCAAGCCCTGGAAGTTTTTGCTGGCCTCTCACCAGAGCTAGATGGGAACTATGAGGCCATAAAAGAGGCCCTGATCAGGAAATACAACCTAACACCAGAAGTGTATCGGAGAAAGTTCCGGAAGCTACAACGTGGATCAACTGACAGCTATGCAGATGTTGTGAGCACCTTGAGGACCACGTTCCAATGGATTAGGGGACTTTCTGTTAACAGTTTTGAGGACTTAACGGATCTTATGGTCAAGGATCAATTTCTTCACCTGTGTCCCACGGATGTACGGCAATTTGTGTGTGGTCGGGAGCCACAAACTGCGGATCAGACTGCAAGGATTGCGGACTGCTATGTGGCTAATAGGATGCCTGAGGTGCGGAAGCCATCGGGATTCAGCTGGAGGGGAGGTAAGCCAAACGGGGACTCTTCTCCCTCTGCTGGCTGATCACCAGTGCTGTCCAAGCCCACCTTATATGGGGGCCCGGGGAAGACATTCTTTAGGTGATGCACGCCGGTGTTTCTCCTGCAACAAAGTGGGACATGTTAGCGCTGTCTGCCCTGATAGGGAGAAACACCCAATTACAACCTTAAAGCCGTCTGTGTCCCCACCATCTGTCCTCTTTGTGGCCGGCTCTGATGCAAGGGCTAATGAGAACTGTCAATCTGTCACTGTTGGCAATAAAGTCACCATTGGTTTTAGGGATACTGGGGCAGAGGTGACCCTGGTGCGTCCAGCCATAATAACCCCTGCCGATATCATACCAGGAAAGACTGTCTATAACCGGGATTGGAGGGGTCAGCCCTGCCGTGCCCATGGCCCGTGTGTACCTGGACTGGGGAGCAGGGAAGGGACTGAGGGAAGTGGGAGTATCGGAGGCTATTCCCACCAATGTGTTGCTAGGCACGGACCTGGGGAGGTTTGTGTCCCACTATGTTCCTCCCTTGCAAGTAAATGATGCAGAGAAGGTAGAAGAAAGTGACCCACCTGAGATCCTGTGCGAGGATGGAAAATGTCCCAATGCACAGGACTGTAAATATGTGGCAGCTGTGATCCGGAGTCAGGCTGCGGCTCAGACTCAGCCCTAGAGATTAGAGGATGAGTCTCAGACAGAACTGCCAGGACAGGAGGCCCATGCTGTGGTCCCGGAGTCTCCACACATGGCAGGCCCACTAAGGTCCCTGATAACACACACTGAAGACTCAGCTTCAGACCAGCGCCTAGCAGTCACACTAGGCCAGGGCCTGCAAACTGACAGAGCTTCCAGGAGGCCCTGCGGACAGATGTCAGTCTGGAGGGGCTCAGATGTCTCGCAGACCAAACCCCTGCTGCTTCTGTCAAAGAGAGAGTATACTGGGACCAGGGTAGACTGTATACCGAGACTATCCCCACGGATACTACAGAATCTTGGGACTATGAACGGCGGCTGATCGTCCCTTATCCATTTAGGGAACAATTATTGAGAATTGCCCATAAAATTCCTTTGGCCGGATACCTTGAAATACAAAAGACTAAAGCTCGCCTGACAACTTCTGTTGGCCCAAGATGGGGACAGATATTGCCAATTACTGCCGATCATGTGTAGTTTGTCAGAGAGTTGGGAAGTCTGGGAATATACAGAAAGCTCCATTGATACAACTGCCTGTGATCGATGAACCTTTCCAGCGAGTGGCTGTGGATATCATAGGGCCACTTGCAATCCCTAGCAGCTCTGGCAAAAAGTACATCCTCACAGTGGTGGACTATGCTACACGATACCCGGAAGTTGTGGCACTGACCTCCATCCCAGCAAAGTGGCAGATGCTTTACTGACTGTGTTCTCTCGTGTGGGTTTCTCCAGGGAAATGTTAACCGATCAGGAAACCCAGTTCATGTCCGATCTGATGGAAAGCCTCTGTGAAACAATACAAGTACAGCATTTTGTGGCCAGCGCCTATCATCCCCAAACCAACGGACTCAGAGCGTTTTAACGGAACATTAAAACAAATGCTCAAAATGCTGGTGGAGACTGAAGGGAAAGACTGGGAGCGGTACCTCCCCCATCTGTTTGCCTACAGAGAGGTACCCTAGGCGTCTACAGGATTCTCCACTTTGGAACTGGTTTATGGGAGGGTCAGGGAGCCACTTTATTTGATTAAGGACTGTTGGGAGGACGACCCCAGAACTACTGGAGTCTCAGTGGTTGAATATGTACTGCGGCTCAGAGAGAGAATGCAAAAACTGAGCAACCTGGCCCATGAGAACATGATGCAGGCCCAAATCAACCAGAAGGTCTGGTGCGACCGTAATGCCAAACTGAGGGCCTATGAGGAGGGACAGAAGGTTTGGGTGTTGGTCCCTATGTTACAGAATAAATTGCAGGCCCCATGGGAGGGACTATACACTGTACACAAGTGGCTAAATGATGTCAATTATGTGGTGACACTAGATGAGCATGCAAAGCATCAGAAAGTATTTAATGTGAATATGTTGAAGGCTCATCAGGACAGGGAGACCTGTGTCTTACCTGTCTGTAGCCGGCCCGAAGAGGGGGAGGCCGATCTGTTACTAGATGTGGGAGCTGGGACTCAGTACATGGGAGTCCCTGGAGTCAGCAGAGTTTAACCCTGAGCTATCCCACAGTCAGCGGTCTGAGCTGATGGGGGCACTCAGTGAGTTCACCGAAGTCTTTACAGGGGAGCCTGGGAGGACGCACTTAGCAACTCACCAGGTGGACACTGTTACTAATCCCCCAGAACGGCAGTCTGCATACCGTGTGTCAGCAGAGGTGACCACGCACGAGGGAACAGGTAGAGATGCTGAACCTCAGGATGATACAAAAATCCCAGAGTGCCTGGGCCTCGCTTGTGCTTTTTGTCCCAAAAAAAGGACCATACTACCCGGTTCTGTGTAGACTACAGGAAATTAAATGTATTGACTACAGGTGAGGTCTACCCCATGCCGAGGATAGACAAGCTGTTAGAGCAGCTAGCTAAAGCATCGTACCACACCATCATGGACCTAAGTGGGGGATACTGGCAGATACCCCCACCGCTGCCACCAATTGTCACGGATCCCTACTCCGTGGTGTAACTAATTCATCACGTGCCCGCTCTCAGCACGTGACTTGGGTTGTGCCTGCAAGGGTTAATCTATCTCCCCACTCTGTTTTATACTTTAATACAAAAGGGTCAGTGCTTACAGTAAGAAAAGGTATAAAAATATGATAAAAAGACATACAACTTATGCAAAACAGTATAAAAATAAACAGAAGCTTACAGAAATCATCTAACTGGTAGTTTGCTTTCTGTTCCCCGAGGGTAGGAGGAATGTAGATTGGATCACACCAGCTCGGTTATCCCCATTATGTGAACACGTTTCTCTGTATACAGGTCTAATTTATAACTTTGGTCTGGAGGTCAGGTTTCTAGACCAGCCCCTCAGGTTAATATCATAATTGTTTGATTGGACCATGGCCGCGCCCCCAATGAATATATTATTTTCTCTTGAGATCCTTTGTGTAAAAGCTCCCACAGAGATACTATCAGGCCATAATTAACATCTCTCTTCCAAGAGCTAGGAGGTGTCAAATGTTACCTTTCTTCTTGGCTTCCAGCAGGACCCCCTGGTGAGACTGGAGACATAATTCTACTTGTTCCAGTAAAATACATATTAACACCTAGGTGCGAACCTGCAGCCTTCAGGACAGATGTTCCTAGTCACACAACTATACATAAGGTCACTGGGTGTGTGTGTGTGTGTGTGTGTGTGTGTGTGTGTGTGTATATATATATATATATATATATATATATATAGAGAGAGATTTTTTTTTCACCACATACAGTATATGTGGCCCTTCTGAGGTATCACTTATGCAACTCATCAGTTTTATAGTTTATACTGATCCTGTCTAAGTGGAGTTGTCAGACGTAGATATGAACCCAACCTAAATTTAATTTTTTTTTTTTTTTAAGTAATTTTTAGAGCTACATTTTCGTTATAATTTCCATTTCAAAAATCAATAGAAAATGGGAAACTTTGTAACATGTCTTATCAAGGGAAATCTGCTGCTTTCTCCTACTAGACCGATTTTTAATTTTCAATTCACAGTTAAAATCTGTCTTCACTGAAGACAGATTTTTCCATTACTGAGCCAGGAATTGTCAGAATCTTGTCTGTAGGAACTATTTGGAGTTAAGATAGTTGGAGGACCTAGAGGCAGATTTCCTCCCTTCCATGACCGTTCATTCTGATAAGATTAATTCCTCTGTAGAAGGGCGGAGTTCTGCCTCTAGCCCCTCCCTCTTCCTTTTTCTCCTCTACATAGCTGTTTCTAATGGCAAGATTCTATTTGTGAGGATTTCTCTGCTAATTGGAAACTTGGAATATATATTTCTCTATCGCTTCATTGGGGGACACAGGTAACCATGGTGTATGCTGCTGTCGCTAGGAGGCTGACACTATGCAAAAAAAAAAAAAAAGGAAAATAGCTCCTCCTCTGCAGTATACACCCACCGACAGGCACAAAGTACCTCAGTTTAAGCTTAGTGTCTGTAGGAGGCAGACCTGGATCTGATCCCAGATCCGTCTTTTCCCTTTCAGGTCACCTGTTGTGTTTTATTAATAATTCTTCTTCGTCTTCAGGGTAACAGAGTGTAATATCTCACCCTGTTTTCCCACACTTATGCGACCGAGAGAGCAGTGTGGTGTCACCCGCATCGCCCACTCTCAGACCCGCAGGCAGGACTTTATCCCGTCACCCTTACGGGTGTTTCAGGGTGATTTTTGGTGGCCAGTCCTTGCCTTTTGCCCTCCTCACCCCTCTCCTCAGAGAGGGCAGAGGAAGATGGTGGTCACCAGCGGTAAGGGGTTGATGCAGTCTTCTGCACTTTTCCAGAGACTGTGCGGGAAGGAGGATCTCGGATTCAAGTGACCCTCACCCACCCTGAGGGCTGCTGTGATCCTCGTCAGTGAAGAAGGATTCGGGACTCACCTTTTTACAGGTACGTCCGTTTCTCTGTCCCCAGCAGCTACCCGCCTGCCTCAGTTTACCTGCGACAGGACGCCACACAGAATATGGCAACACTAAACGACAGCGGCCATTTTGTCTCATCCCTAGTGCTTCATAAACATCCTCTTTCTGTCCCGGCCAGAGCCACGCCCACAATAAGCACGTATTAATTGCGCAATTTCTCCCCCTGCCTGGTGCTCTCCTCCGACGGAATAACCAATAGAAGGGGCCTCTACTCCCTGATACCGTCAGACGTAGCCAATTTTCATGCCCGGACTAGGACCTTTGTTAATGCCATTTTCCGGTTCTGTCCTGCGGGTGCCAAGGCTTCGCATAATTCCATGTCCTGTTAATTTAGCCCCCGGCTTTGGGCCTTCTCCCGGACTCTTGTGTAGCCACGCCCCCTTACCGGGCCCTGGCAAATCAGCGGTCGTCTTCCACTTAGCCACGCCCCCTTACTGGACCCTCTGTAAATCAGGGCACGCCGTACACTTAGCCCCGCCACCTTCAATGAGCGCTTTTTTTGGCCTAATGAGTGTTTTCTCTATCCCTCTCTCCCGGTCACCCAGGACACGTCTCCCGCGTGATGTGTCTCTGTCTGCAAGGCGTGTGAAGATTCGTGCATTCTGGCTCCAAAGGGCACAGCAGGCGTCTATCACTAACCTGCACTGGATCTGGAGCGCCGTCTATGTTATCAGATAGGGCCAGCCCAGAGTGGTTATTTTCTCTCTTTACAAATAACCTCTCCCCAGCTGTAGCCCTAGTCCCTATCTCATGCCCTATCTCAGGGAGGCCCATTCCTGTCCCTATAATCCACGTCGCCTGTGTCATCTGTAAAGGAGAAGTGGCATTCAAGCCAGTTTTTCATCTCTTCTGGCTGTCCTGCAGCTCCTCTACTGTGTTTACACAGAAGGCCTCCAAAGCCTGGGATAAGAGCACTCCCCTCCCTCCGGAGTGGGCTGTTGCCATGTCACAGTCGGTCTCAGACCTGACAAAAGTTCACAGTCCCTGGTCCAGGTCCTGGAGTGACTAACACTGTTGTCTTCTGCCACCAGTGCTACGAACACCTCTGACGGTGATTCGCATGCACCTGACCATGACCTTCACAGGCACAAATCAGGTACAAAGCAAAAGAAGCGGGCTCCTTCCCGTGCCCCCTCCTCAGTCTTCTATCATCAGTGCTATGAACGCCTCTTACAGCGATTCGCAGGCACCTGATCGCGACCCTCACAGCGACAAATCAGGTTCAAAGCAAAGGAAGCGGGCTCCTTCCCGTGCCCTCCTCTGAGGTGGCTTCCGGGTCGGATATGGATTCCCAGTCTGAGTCATATACAGACCAGACCTAAAAGATGCAAGATATGCTCTATAGCCTCACCTTGGCAAATTTCCCAAATTATGAACCTAACGGAAGAAGAGGCACCTGCTCAGGAGCACTCCGTTGTCTTCCGCTCAGGAGCACTCCGTTGTCTTCAAACGGGTAAAATGTCCTTCCCAGAATTTCAATAATCAGAGGGAACTTGTGATGATTATGTCTAAACACTGGGAACACCCCACCCTGAACAGCGCTTCCCAGGAAGGAAGAAGCTACACATTCTCTATCCTTTTAGCCCAGACCTTGTTGATAAATGGGCAGAATCCCCTAATGTGGATCCACTGGATTCTCGCCTGTCTTCCAAGACGGTCTTATCTCTACTGAATAGGCAGCTCTTAAGGATTATTCAGATAGACAGCTTGAATCCTCGGCTAAGTCAGCCTTTGAAGCAGCTGGCGCCTCTCTCTGTCCCATATTTGCCTCCACCTGGGTGTCTATATCCATGTCTGCCTGGGCAAGAATGCGTCGTCAGGATATTCTAGGCTCTTCCGGATGAGATGCCAGATTAAATTGCTCATGCCGGCAAATATCTCGCTACCACTCCCTTTTGATGCGACCGGTTGATCCACCACGGCTACCATCAACATCGTTTCTATACGCTGCTTTTTTTGGCCTCACTGGCTTTGCCCTCCATGGGCCTAGACCTTTTGAATCCAAGCTGGATCAAATAATTTCAAATGCCACCGGCGGGTAAAGAACCTCGCCTACCCGGTCCAAGCCTAAAGTCCTTTTAATAGGAATAGGTTAACTCAATCTACAGACAAATAGTGACTTCCAGCTACAAAATCGACTTTTCTTCTCCTTCAGGAAGAAGTTTCCTTCTGTCTCGCCCGCCAAGACATACATCGCAGGCCTCAGGGGTTCTTCAGGCAGTCTTTTCCTTACCGCACACAGGAGTGATTGTACCCGTTCCTGTGAATGAACGGTGTTCAGGTTCTACTCTATTCTTTTCATAGTCCCGAAGAAAGACGGACCATTGCTTCCATTTTTGGACCTCAAGCGACTGAAATGTCATGTTCGGATATGCCTCTTCAGGACCGAGTCCCTACGTTCTGTAATCACTTCCATGGAACCAGGACAATTTCTTCACTTTCTTGTTGGTCAGAGGTTCCTTTAGTTTGCGATCCAGGAGGATCTTTATCAGTTCACGACCCTCCCTTTCGACCTGGCCTCTGCTCCCATACTATTCACATCATGACAGCGGTCAGGGACATCCCTCACTCCAAGGGAATTCTCATATTTCCCTACTTGGACGATCTTCTGATCAGGGAACCGTCCCGCTGACACTGCGACCAGAGGCTTCAGTTTACCCTGGTCCATCTTGGCTAGATTATCAACAGAGTTCTTCCTCACCCTTGCTCAGCACCTGGGGTTTCTAGGTTTAAGGTTCAACATGACCCAAGCCTGTGTCTTCCTTCCAAAGGAGAGGTTTTCACCCCTCTGCCAGGGAATCCATACTCTAAAGTGACCAACTTCTCTCCCCCTACGATCTAGCAGGAGAGTTCTAGGGAAAAGGGATTGCCGGCATGGAAGCTGTTCCTTTTTTTTTGCCCATTTCCATACCCATCCTGTTCTGCTGGCCCTCTGGTCATCTTCAGACTAGAAGACCGTCTCCACAGACGGTCCCTTGCTTCTACCTCAAGGTGGTGACGCTATCGGCATCAGTCCTATGAAGGAAGTCCTTCCTTCCTCTCCTGTGGCAGGTCATCTCCACCGACGCCAGTCTCCTCAGTTGAGCTGTTTTTTTTCTTTGTCACACATTGCAGGGCCACTGGAACGCCTAAGAGGCCGCTCTTCCCATCAATCTCCTGGGGATCAGGGCGATTTTCTTAGCTCTTCACCACTGGCATACCCTCTTGGGAGCCAGCCGGTCAGACGTCACGGCCGTGGCTTACATAAATCGTCGAGGTGGAACTCGCAGCAAACAGGTTGTCTTAGAGGTAACAAGGATTCTGCAATGGGTAGAACAATGTTTCTGCCATATTGGCCGTGCACATTCCGGGGGTAGAAAATCGGGCAGCCGATTTTCTGGGCCATCAGGGTCTCGCTTCAGGCAAGTAGTCGCTCAGCCCCACCATCTTCATCCAGATATGCAGAATTGGGACTCCCCCGGACGTCGTCCTCATGGCACCTCGGATGAACCATGAGGTTCCTTGGTTTGTTGCCAGGTCCCAGGATTCGCTAGCCATCTGTTGCGATGCTCTAGTAACATTGTGGTCTCAATTCCAACTGCCTTGTTTCTTTTTTCCACCTTTCTCCTTGACCCGAGTCGTGGAAAGGATTAAGGCAGAAGGGATCCCTGTAATCCTGATAGCTCGACTGGCCAAGAAGGGCCCTGTGAACATACTCAGGGACGCCTACTGGAAGCTTCCAAGCCGTCCAGATCCGCTCTTTCAAGGCCCCCTCTTCCAGCAGAGTTCAGTCTGAGTTTAAGAGCATGGCCGTTGAGGCTGTAGTCCTGAGGGAGGCTGTTTTTTTTCCATTAGGTCACTCAGACCATGATTAGGCCCACAAAACCAGCATTCTTGCATATCTACTATAGATACTGAAAGTCTTTTGTCTGGTGGAGTGAGGACAAGGGTTTGGTCCCTATGTCCTGTTCTCTTCCTTCCATTCTTGGTTTTTCTACAAGTGGGTCTTGACTCTGGTCTATCCTTCTGTCAATTCCTTTCCAGCGAAATCTGGTTTCTCGTTCCCAGGTAAATACCTTTTTTCAAGGAGTCGCCCACCTGGCCCCACCTTATAGTCTTCTGATAGATCCATGGGATTTTAACCTTGTGTTTGGCATCCTCCTTTTTCTTGGTATCTTTTCTGTTCCCCACCCTAGGGACTGCTTTGGGACTTCCCATGGTTACCTGTGTCCCCCAATGAAGCGAGAGAAACACCGGATTACTTACCGGTAATGCTCTTTTATAGAGCCACGACAGCACCCACTTGAGAGGGGCACCGCCCCTTAGGAACAGGAAACCCTATGGAGAGAGTAAAAGGGGCGGTCCCCCTCGATCCCACAGTTGAGTTGTAGAGAATGAGAGGAACCGCCCACCAGTATTAGTAGGCAATCCAATATCATCGTTTATTTTTTTAGTTAACATAAATATACGTAACTACAAGAACCATACACCCTTAGCAGTGCTCATATATAAAATTATCTCATTAGGGAGGGAAGTGAAGGGGTGCTCTATAAAAGAGCATTACCGGTAAGTAATCCGGTGTTTTCTCTTCACCACGACAGCACCCACTTGAGAGACTTACAGAGATAGTTATTTGGGCGGGATCACAGTGTTAAGAATTGATCTACCAAAAGACAAGTCAGATGAGGAAGACAAGTCTAATCTATAGTGAGTATAGAAAGTAAGAGACCACCAGGTTGCGGCCTTACATATCAGTTCTATTGGAACCACCGCTCTCTCAGCCCAGGATGAAGACATCGCCCGGGTAGAGTGTGCTTTTACAGTTTCAGGCGGGTTCTCCCCTTTTGCTGAATAGGCCAGGCAAATTGCGTCTCGAATCCATCGAGATAACGTGTTCTTCGTGACGCTGGAACCTTTCTTATGGCCCTGGAAGGAAACAGAGCCCTGCTCTTCCTCCAGGGGCTAGTTCTGTCTAGGTAAGCTATTACGGCCCTTCTTACATCTAACTTATGGTATCTCTCCTCTTCCTGATTTGTGGGGTTACTATAGAAGAAAGGAAGATTTCTTGGGATCTGTGGAATTTAGTCCCTACTTTAGGTAAGTAAGAAGGGTCTGTTTTTAAAACAATCCTATCCTGGAATATTGACAGAAAGGGAGGGTCTATCGATAATGCCTGAATATCGCCTACTCTTCTGGCTGATACTAAAGCAACAAGAAAGGCTGTTTTAAGAGAAACATTTTATGTGGGCCGAGTATATTGGCTCGAATGGTTCCCCTGTTAGGGCCTCTTGAACTAAATTAAGATCCCATGGTGGTATGTGGGGAATCTGGACTGGTTCTGCCCTTTGGCATGCTGAGATGAACCGTGCTACCCATCTGTCTCCAGCAATATTGTGACTATACAGGGCTCCTAGAGCAGAGACCTGCACTTTTAGTGTACTGACTGATAAGCCTAAGTCACGCTCTTTCTGGAGAAATTCTAAAATAGCAGAAATAGGAATTTCTCTTGACAGAGCTGCTGGGTAGAAAGTTAGAAATTTTCTCCATATTCTTACATATATGGTTGTTGTAGACCTCTTTCTACTGAGAAGGGTATCAATCAATCTCTCTGAAAACCCCTTAGTTTTAATAGTTGCCTTTCAAACACCAGGCTGTCAACCGTAGGCCCTTCACATGAGGGTGGTTGAAGGGACCCTGAGAGAGAAGGTCCCGAGTCTCTGGAAGGATCCATGGATCCGAGACAGACATGGCTCTGAGGCAGGAAAACCATGGTCTCTTGGGCCAGAATGGCGCTATCAGAATTGTTTGCTGTCTTCTCTTATCTTCCTGATTACAGTCGGAAGGAGTATTAATGGAGGAAAGGCGTAAGCTTGCCGGAATGTCCATGGAACCTGGAGAGCATCTAGGATATCGGGGGTTGTCGGACAGGAACAATGAAGCAAACTTTTTGACCTGTCTGTTGTCTCTTGTTGCAAAAAGGTCTATGTCGGGAGTGCCCCACTTCCTGGCTATCATCATGAAGATACGCTAACTGAGTACCCACTCTCCTTGATGGAGAGTGTGACGACTGAGGAAATCTGCTTTCGAGTTGTCCACTCCTCTGACATGCAGTGCTGACAAAGACAGGAGATGTATCTCGGCCATAGACAGGATCTCGTCTGTTATAGACATGAGAGCTCCTGATCTCGTTCCTCCCTGATGATTTATATACGCAACAGATGTCATGTCTGAAAGTATCCTTGTGTGGGTTCCGGGTAACTGCGGAAGTAATTTACAAATGGCATGATATACTGCTTTTAGTTCCCTTTCATTAGATGAATAATTCGACTCACTAATAGACCATTGGCCTTGAACTATTTGGTTTTCCAGATGTGCACCCCAACCAGTAGGACTAGCGTCAGTAAAAATTACTTTTGAAGGTCTAATCACCCCCAAGGGACTCCTCCGACCAGATGGTCCGGTTCTAACCACCAGTAGAGGGACTCTATTACATTTAATGGGAGGTATAAACGACTACCTAAATGGCTTTGAAATTTACTTCCCTCCTGTAAAATTAAATATTGTAACCACCTAGTGTGGAATTGAGCCCATGGAACCGCCGGAATACACGATGTAAAGGAACCTAAAAGGGACATACCATCCCTAAGGGAGATTGCAGGGTTATTAATCACCGACTATAATAATAAAAAAAGTACAGACTGTTTGGATTCTGGAAGGAAACATCTTTGACATCCAGAGTCTAGGATAATACCCAAGAACGTTTGACGGGTTGTTGGAGATAATCTGGATTTTTCCCAGTTAATCAACCATCCTATTTCCTGCAGGGATGAGATTGTGTTAGATAGGTGCTGTTTACACTGCGAGGGAGAGTTTCCAACTACCAGAAGGTCAACTAGATAAGGAACTATAAGGGTATCTTTTAATCTTAAAAACGACATCACCTCCGACATTAATTTAGTAAAGACTCTGGGAGCTATTGCCAGTCTGAAGGGCATGGCCGTGTATTGAAAATGACGTATTTGTCCATTAATCATTATCGCCACAAGCAGATACTGCTGGTGTTCAATATAAATTGGCAGATAGTATGCATCTTTTAAGTCGAGGACTGCCATAAAGCACCCTGGAAATAGAAGTTTAATCGCGGACCTGATTGATTCCATCTTCAAGGTCTGGTTTTCCAGAAAGATGTTTAGCTTTTTAAGATTTATTATAGTTCTATATGATCCGTCAGGTTTTGGGATCAAAAATAAAGGGGAGTAAAAACCTTTCCCCCTCTGGTGATACGGGACTTCCACTAATACTTTTTTAGAAAGGAGATTAATTATTTCCTGCTCCAAAAACTGTTGTTGAGATTGAGACTTCACAGAAGTCAACAGGAATGAGTCCGGAGGGACCCGGGCAAATTTTAATTTTAAGCCTGAGTTTATGAGGCTAGTAGCCCAAGAGTTGGAGGTTACTGTACACCACTGTGGGGCGAAAAGAGATAGTCTACCACCTACTGGTAGATCCGTATTAACGCGGTTTATCTTCCATTTTAAATGGACGTTTCCCGAAAAAGGAGCCTGTTTGTTATCCTTATTTGCCCAGCGGTCTTGGTTTTTGAAATCCCTTCTCTTATTAAAGATAGGCTTCCGGAAGGCTCTCCTATAGGACGGAAAATAGTTATTAGGGAACCCCTTTTTTCTTTCGCCCACTTTGGTTAGGATCTCATCTAACTTTGTACCAAAAAGGTACTCACCCTGGCAAGGAAAGCCACATAATTTTGTTTTTGTCTGGGCGTCCACTTTCCAGCCTTTAGCCACAGGGCTCGACGAGCCACGTTAGTTAGGCCTGCTGATTTGGCAGCCAATCTAATAGAGTCCGCAGATGAATCCGCTAAAAATGCCGTAGTGCCTCTGCTTAGGGGTAAGATCAATTTTTCTCTGGATACTCCTCCTTTTAAACCCTCTTCCAGGTCATTAAGCCAGACTAACATGGGCCTTGCAGTGCATGTAGCTGATATAGCCGGTCTAAATGCCCCAGAACATGATTCCCATGCCCGTTTTAACAAAGTATCGGCCTTACGATCCAGTGGGTCTTGTAAGGAACCCGAATCTTCTACAGGGAGTAAGGATTTTTTGGACGTGGAAGCAACCGCCGCGTCCACCTTCGGGGCTTTAGCCCAGATAGACATGTCCTCATCCTTAAAGGGATAACGTCTTTTTGACAAAGATGGTAATCCTTTCTGCCCCTGGTTCTCCCATTCTTTAATAATTAAATCTTTGATTGGAGTTATTAGGGGAAAGGTAGGCCTTTTCTTTTCTGACAATCCCGCAAACATTATATCTTTTTGACAAAGATGGTAATCCTTTCTGCCCCTGGTTCTCCCATTCTTTAATAATTAAATCTTTGATTGGAGTTATTAGGGGAAAGGTAGGCCTTTTCTTTTCTGACAATCCCGCAAACATTATATCCTGTGGTGTTTTAGGATCTTTACTGCTTTTAATACCCATGGTGTTACATACAGCCTTCACCAGATTATCTATGCTCTCTGTAGGAAAACGCATATCTTGCTCTCCTTCTGAGGAAATATATTCCAGGGAGGCATCCGTATCTTCTTTATCAGAATGATCTGACCTTGGCGAATTATACTTTGTTTCCAGAATCAGGAATACTTTCTGAACTATGGAAAGCCCGTAACTCGTCCCTGATAATCTGTCTGATGTCATCGGATCTCAGAGAGGCTCCCTCCCGTACCGTTTTCTCAATACAAACATAACACATTTTCTTTGTATAAATATCTGGGAGGGGCTGGGTACATAAGGCACATTGTCTGTGCTTCGATTTTTCCGATCTTTTTGCCTAGAGTATATAAATAAGAGGGGCCATAATTAGCTTAATAGGGAGGGTACACACTCACCCCAGTGAAGCAGATGGTCAAGGTACCGGCCGTAGAGGAGATGCAGGCACAGGCTGAGATGAAGATCGGTCAGATGTCTTCTCTTTTGCGCGCTTTGTGGAGGATTTTCGTCCACTGCTTGTGCTGCTGCGAGGGAAGTTAGCTCTGTCCTCTGAAGGCACCGCTGAGTCCTGAGGTGGCGTCACCATGCTTGGACGCCGAGGGATCAGTGCCGGCGTCTTTTAATGCTGGGCGCCGCCATCTTCCTGTTGAACCCGGAAGTCCTCACCACTTCCGGGTCGCGGCCATCTTGGATCTCGTGCGCACTGCCCGGCGTCATCTCTGCTCTCACCCTGGATGCTTCCACATCAGCTTCAGTCGACTCACATATTATGACACACGGTCACGGAGGATCGCTCATTCCTGGGAGCACTCAGCCACTGCTGGTGCCCAACTCTTATGGACATTTGAGCTTACTTTTGGGCCTGTTGGCCAGTGAAAACTCCCCTGATGAATCTCCGGGATTGGAGAGGAAACGCGTAGGGAGGCATTTTGAGATATTTTCAAGTTGGGGGTGTCCATAGCTAGGCTTACTTGGGCCTGTCCTTGTAAGGACAGGAGCTACTGCTGGGGCACGACAGGGGTTTAGGGAAAAGGTCCCCATATCCCCTACCTCATTTTGCCATCGTGGACCCTCCCTGGACCCTGCACAACTATTGTGGGGACCCTTTCGTCCATAATTGGTGAGAGCAAACTAATTTTTTATTAGAGCACAGTTTTCGTCGTGAGCACTTTATTTTGTTATGTGTATTTAGTTTGTCCATTTTAAATTTATCAGTAAAGGTTATGTTTTAATATTGGGTTAAACTCTTCTGGCTGCCGTTACGAATGCAGTCTATGCAGAGGATTTGGAGAACCGTAGCAGAATAAAAAACATTTTCATTTACACACAGGACCGATGGACAAATTTCATGGTCCATATTTGAACTGCTAGTTTCCTGCCCTCAACTCACATTGGCATAAATTAGGTGGTAAGTTTGAGTCAGGGGCCTCGTGACAGTGAAATCAGTCCATCTGAATCTAGCCTTAAAAAGATTATCCACTACTAGGACAACACCTTCTTAATCAAAATGTTTGGCCCAGATAAAATAATAAAGCTCATATTCACATCCCATGCCGGCACTTGCGGTCCCAGGGCTCTCTAGCAGTTGTTGTGACATGTGACACCGGCATCCAATCAGTGACACCAGCATCCAATCAGTGCCGCCGTCCCCACCTTCAGACAAATAGAACATGAAGAGGAATTCCGCAACAGAGCTCAGACTTCCTCTTCATGCTCAATTCAACAGGAGGCGTGGACAGTGACGCCAGGACAGATTGGGCACTGGCGTCACAACAGCACGAAAGCCCTGGGGTCCTAGTGCAGACCCAGGAGGCGATTACAAGCTTTATTATTTTATAAGGGCCTAGCAGGGGCTATGAGAACAAGTTGCCCAAGTAATGGACAACTTATTTAGCTTGAACAAATTGTAGAAAAAAAATAGAGACAACATTTCAAAAAAGGTATTTAATTGTTCAAAATAGCACAAAAACGACAGATAGCACTATAGTAATATTGGATCACTGAGAACTCCTCTACAATGGAAGTAATAGCTTTTCTTCTCAAAGAAAAAAAGGCGGGTGAATTTTTGCTTTTTTTAGCAGGAGATTCTAGGCAGAAACACACAGTAACACTATAATACAAAACGAGAAGGGGGGGCAGCGGTGGTCATTTTAAGGGGAGGTGGGGATTTTTGTTTACATTTTTGCCACTCTTCCGATAAGCTGTCAAAGTTTTTTTTTCCTTTTATTTTTTTAAATGAAGCTTAAAGGAGGCTGGAAAACTAAGATAAGATACACATATTTAAAAGGGGTTGGTGTGGTTGTGAGGGGACATTAGTAAGAAAAAAAAACATAAGGATACTGTAACCCAAATATCTCTCAATTCATAAAAATAGATCTCACATCAGACTTCACTGCTGCCTTGTTGTCTACATCAATAGATGCAGGATATATTTTACCGAAAAAACACACGCAGTCTGGGAACAATTAAGCAGACAATTCATAGAATTGTCAGAAACCTTTCGTAACTGCACACTCGCCTCCATTAAAGCCCCCCAACCATGCAGCTCCCCTATAATGTTCAGGCAACCCACGTTCTCAAGATAAGGGATTTTATTCATTTTTAACCTTGAGATACTCAATATGTAATAAAAAGCCACATTAGCCCAAAGAAAAAAAATAAACACATTGAAATTATGATTTTCTTACAAATCAAGGGGGCTGGATGAGCAGACAGTCTCCCCTTGTGCACCTCTGTTCAAGAAGCTAAATGTTGTGCCATGAGTAAGGATAAGAAGAAAAAATTAAACATTTGGGACCGGCTAGAGAGATTAAAATACAGAGCAAAAAAAAGTAGTATGTATGTATATATATTATATATATATATATATATATATATATATATATATATATATATATATATATATATATATATACACATACACACACACAGACAACTCAGCACGAGGATGAGTTGAGTTAAAATTAAACATTACGAAGATAATGTCAATCCTAAGCCACTGAAACAAAGCTTTTTTACGGTTTTGCGTTTGTACAAAAATCCTCATGCTTTTAAGCTACTCCAGATTTTTTTTAGTTTTTTTTGCTTTTTTTTATAAATTTGTGTTTTTACAAAACAAGAAAGAAAATAAAACAGTTTGAATTCTGTTTTGAAACAGCTACAAACTGTCCGTATATATTTATATATGTATATTTATAATTATGTATATGAAAAAGAAAAAAAAAAAATGCCAATGCGGGATTGCTTGGCCTTCCGGCACCACCAGCTTGTTTTCATTGTGCTGGTTACTGCTGGCAGGAATATGAAAAGCAATTCGAGTGATAAATTGGACAGGATTCGGTGCCCAGTGTGACTGGTACAAGATACATTTATAACCAAGAAGCAGATGTGCTTTAAAGGTGAAATTATATATATATAAAAAAAAATAAATTAAAAAAAATATATAATTGGGGTCCAAAACGTATATATTATATATATATATATATATATAAAAAAAAATTAGAAAGCCATTTACATATATATTGCTTTGGAAGAAGGGCCATAACATACACAACTTCTGAATCACGAACATTACCATACTTTATGTTGAAAGTAAAAAAGAGTAATCATCAGAATATTGCTTAAAAACCAAAAACTAGCAGGTGGATTAAATTGACAAAACGTAACTGCCATGTCTGTCATGCAAAACAGAGGCATCCCCACACTCAAAAATGGATTAATACAAATCCAATTTTTTTTTTTTTTTTTTACTTATTTCTTTTTAGTAAGAGCCATTTCAAAGCAAGTGAAAATTATCGAATTGTGGTTTTATTTTGCGACAGGAATTGTTGGTATGTGGTTAATCCCACTTGAAGCTCAGGTCAAAACTATGGGACAAAAAAAAAAAAAAAAAAGGAAATAAAAATCAGAGTGCACAAAAGGAATAAAAAAAGAAAGCAATACAAACTCAGAGGAAAAAAACAAAAAAACCTGGTTGAAATATATATAAAAATGTGAAATTACGACGACGTGCGCTTCAACTTTCCTTGTAACTTCCTTAAATCCGTTTCAAATTGTGCACAAAAAAAATACAATGAATCCAGCCAGCAGAGCTCCGATGAAACCAAGCAGACAACGTGCTCTAATGTGAAACTTTGTTGTGTTACTCACTGCCAAGTCTTGCTTGCGTTGTAACAGTATGTACATGGCTGCACCATTTAACCAAGCAAAGGGGGTAGGTGCTCAGGCAATAAAGTTCCAGGAATAATGTCCAGAAGTTGTTTTTTTTTTGCTTCCCGCAGCTTTGCTGTCCAGAGGTGAGATACTTTAAAATTGCATTTGTATGGGCCGATCAGGCACAGTTTATACATGGGACCCCTTTGCTAACGTCTTTAAAACCTTTTTATTTTTAAATCAGCTACATTGAGGTGTAAAGTCCAAGTACTTCGGTTGACAAAAAGATGGGAATTTCCCGCAAGTCCCATCTGAACATTTAAAGAAAATCAAAAAGCCAAAGAAGCAAACGTAAGACCTAAATAATTCAATAAGAAGCTTGCATTAACTAGGCCTATCTGCTTGTGCGCAGCTGGCAAAATCTGAAGGTTTGCACATTTTTTTTTTTTCTTTCCTTAAAGAATTTCTCCTGGCTCCTGCAAATTTCTCCCCATACAAATTCAGAAGCACAAAAAAGTCCAATATTTGCAAAGGGGAAAGGAGAAAAAAAAAGAGGAGTTGGCAGGAAAAGTAAAAATGCGCTTTTCCCAATGTTCTTATTAACAAAGAAATGACGAAAAGGTGAGAGCGCGAAGCATCCATCCTTACTACCAGATCCTTAGAAAAGGAGGAGAAAGGCGGAATAGTTAAAAGGGGTGTAGACTGAGAAACTGCACGGAGTTCAGATGATTAAGCGTTATTCGTAGGCTGGGGAGGTGTTTCATCCTTGATCATGGGTAATCGGGCTTTGCTTTCTTTGGAGTCGATTTCCTGTTTACAATTAAAAAGTAAGACAAAAAAAAATTAATGCAACAATAAAGACTATGACAATCACCTACTGTCATCCTCCAATATATAGAAACATAATTTAACACTGGTGATTTTTTATATAATAAAATGAGTGACTAAATCCTCATGATTTCAGCTCTGCATGCCACTAGATTTACTTACGGGGTGTGGGTGAGTGTGTGTGTTTTGGTCAAACAAAAATATCCTGTGAAATATTTAGGAATTGCAAACATTTTTCTACAAAGCCTCCTCATTTCAGGGGCTCAAAAGTAATTGGAAAAATTACCTTTACCATGAATCAAATTTACATTTTTGATACTTTGTAGGGAATCTTTTGCAGACAATGACGGCCCAAAGCCTGGAAGCCATGGAAGTCGCCCAACGCTGGGTTTCCTCCTCTACAATGCTTTGCCGCCTTTACTGCAGGGACTTCAGTTGTTGTTGGTCTGTGGGTCTTTCTGCTATAAGTTTTGTCTTCAGTTTGTGAAATACTGCTCGCTGGAGCCAGAGATCTGGTGATTGGCCTAGGCCATTGCACAATATTCCACTTCTTTGCTTTAGGAGTATGTTTTGGGTCATTGTCCATCGGTACTGTGACGCACCGTCCAATGAACCTTGCTGTATTTGGTTTAATCAGAGCCGAAAGTATCGTCCTGTACACACAGAATACATCCGGCTGCTTCTGTCACAACATCAATGTCACGGATCCCTACTCAGTGGTGTAACTTATTTGTCACATGCCTGCTCTCACACGTGACTTGGTGTGCCTGCAAGGGTTAATCTATCTCCCCACTCAGTCCAGCATTCAAACTCTGTCCTATGCTGTAATGGGAGCATAAATGCCACACACCCGCTCATACACGCTGCCACAACTCATCGAATATACAGGCGATGAGTCCCAGAAATAATAATACTAATAAAAATATGTCTATCACTCATAAGGCTCACACACCTTAGGGCTATGGATTCTTTTAGAACATACAAGGTTCAACTTGTTAAAAGTTTTATACTTTAATAACAAAAGGTTCAATGCTTACAATAAGAAAAAGGTATAAAAATATGATAATAGAAAGACATACAACTTATGCAAAACAGTATCAAAATAAACAGGAGAAACTTACAGAAATTAGCTGGTAGTTGCTTTCTGCTCCCTGAGGGGGGGGGGGTGAATGGAGTTGGTGGAACACATCAGCTTCTCAGGCTGCCCTCACATGTGAACACAATTCTCTGTCTGCAGCCTAAATTTATAACTTTGGTCTGGAAGTCAGGTTTCTAGACCGGCCCCTCGAGTTAATATCATAATTGCTGGCTTGTTGATTGGCCACGGCCGCTCTACTAATGAATATATATTATTTTCCTCTTGAGACACTTGTGACCAGGTTCCCAGGAATAGATCCCCTCAGGCCACAATTAGCATCTCCCCTCCAAGCGCTAGAAGGTGCCAAATGTTACCTTCTTCTTGGCCCTAGCTAGACCTCCTGGTGAGATATGGGGACACAATGTCTACTTGTCCCAAGGAAGTACCTGTTAACACCTAGGTGCGACTTGCCTTCAGGACAGATGTTACATTATCACTAGTCACACATATAGCCATAGACATGTCACTACACACACACATATACATTATATATATATACATATACACACACACACATACATACATATATATATATATATATATATATATATATATATATACACACACACACATATACATATACATACACACACAGTTCCAAATTATTATGCAAATAATATTTCCTCATTTTCTCTAAATTACCTATCTGAATTGCAGTCATTGTTATTTTCCAGACATCTACTATTCTAGCATAATTGCAATGTTTTGGAACAAACTGCCTATGAAAACAGTATCTTTTTTAAAAAAAAACACTCAAAATGCATATTCCAAATTATTATGCACAGCAGAGTTTAACTTTTTTTTTTTAACAAAAAAAAAAGGTCAATTGTGAAGTTATAAGCATTATCAGCTTATTACAAAATGAAATCAAACAGTTTTCAAGTGAAAACTTTATTCTAGGTGATGTTACATTTGCACATAGGACCCCTTGTTCAAAAGAAGCTTCTGAACTCTCTCGTCCATTGAATTTGTCAGTTTTTGGATGGTTTCTGCTTCAATTCTTTTGCATGTGGATAGAATACCCTCCAAGAGCTGTTGCTTAGATGTTAACGGCCTCCCGCCATCATAGACACTCCTTTTGATGATGCTCCAGAGGTTCTTAATGGGGTTGAGGTTAGGGGAAGATGGTGGCCACACCATAAGTTTGTCCTCTTTTATGCCCATAGCAGCCAGAAATGCAGATGTGTTTTTTGCAGCATGAGACGATGCATTATCATGCATGAAAATGATCTTGCTGCGGAAAGCACAGTTCTTCCTCTTGAACCATGGCAGGAAGTGTTGTTTTAGAAACTCCACATAGATTATGGAGTTCATCTTTACCCCTTCAGGGATCATAAAGGGGCCGACAATCTCTCTCCCCATTATTCCAGCCCAAAACATTACTCCAACTCCTCCTTGTTGGCGTCTTAGCCGTGTTTTCATGGGGTGTCCATCAACCAGCCATCCTCCACTCCATCCATCTGGACCATCGAGCGTTGCACGGCACTCATCGGTGAACAAAACAGTTTGGAAGTCAGTCTTCATGTATGGTTTGGCCCACTGGAGCAGTTTCTGCTTTTGTGCAGTGGATAGAGGTGGTCAACAGGATGGCTTACGCACAGCTGCAAACCTCTGAAGGACCCTGCATCTTGTTGTTCTGGGGACGTTGGAGGCACCAGCAGCTTCAAAAACTTGTCTGCTGCTATGACAAGGCATTGTTGCAGCTGCTCTTTTAACCTTACGCAATTGCCTGTTGGAAAGAGTCCTCAATTTATCCTTATCAGCACGCACACGTGTGTGCTGGGAATCAGCTACATACTTCTTGATTGTGCGATGATCACAAAGTGTCTTGGCAATGTTGATTGTAGTCATGCCTTGACCTAAATACTCCACAATTTGTTGCTTCTCAGCAGCAGACACATCCTTTTTCTTTCCCATTTTGGCAAAAAATGTAGGCTGCTTAATAATGTGGAACAGCCTTCTTAAGTAGTCTTGCCTTTATTTGGACACACCTGACAAATTAATTTGCACAGGTATCTGCAATTGCTTTCAGTGATATAAAGAGCCCTGACACACATCACCATCAATCAGTTTAAATGACAAACAAAAAAATTCTAACCTTATCACTCCTAAACTTTGTGCATAATAATTTGGAACACACTGTATATACACAGTGAGTGTGTGTGTGTGTGTATCTATCTACACACACACACACATTTCACCACACCTCCCTCCTTATGAACGTGCATGGGGGTTGACTTACAGGTCAGCTCCCAAGCACGTATCTGGTTCTGCCCCATCTTGGCGAGAAAGGCCATCAGCATTGCCATGATCAACTCCCTTCTTGTGCTGAATTGTGAAATCATATTGCTGAAGTATCAAACTCCATCTAAGCAATTTCCCATTGTCCCCAACTACTCTGTTGAGCCAACTCAATGGGTTATGATCTGTGATCACGGTGTAGTTGCACCCATAGAGGTATGGTTGCAGCTTCTGCAGAGCCCACACAATTGCCAAACATTCTTTTTCAATAGTGCATAAGCCACTTCTCTGGGCAGAAGTTTCCTGCTTAGGTACAGACCTCTACTTAGTCCATGATGGTGAGGTACGATGCTTTAGCTAGCTGCTCTAACAGCTCATCTGTCCTCGGCAGGGGGTAGACCTCACATGTAGTCAGTACATTTAATTTCCTGTAGTCTACATA
The DNA here is from genome assembly GCF_051348905.1 of Ranitomeya variabilis. Lineage (NCBI taxonomy): Eukaryota > Metazoa > Chordata > Amphibia > Anura > Dendrobatidae > Ranitomeya > Ranitomeya variabilis. The sequence goes on along the minus strand of NC_135233.1, from coordinate 221,327,254 downwards.
GAACCGGGTAGTACGGTCCTTTTTTGGGACAAGAACCACAGGCGAGGCCCAGACACTCTGGGATTTTTGTATCACCTTGAGTTTCAGCATCTCCTCTACCTGTTCCCTCATGTGTGCCTTCACCTCTGCTGACACACGGTATGCAGACTGCCATACTGGGGGATTGGTACCAGCGTCCACATGGTGAAATGCTAAGTGTGTCCTCCCAGGCTCCCCTGTGAAGACTTTTGTGAACTCGCTGAGCGCCCCCATGAGCTCAGACCTCTGACTGTGGGATAGCTCAGGGTTAAAAACTCTGCTGACTCCAGGGACTCCCATGTACTGAGTCCCAGCTCCCACATCTAGTAACAGATCAGCCTCCCCCTCTTCAGGCAGGCTACAGACAGGTAAGACACAGGCCTCCCTGGCATGATGTGCCCTCAACATATTTACATGAAACACTTTCTGACGCTTTGCATGCTTATCTAGTGTCACCACATAATTAACATCATTCAGCCGCTTATGTACAGTATTTGGTCCATCCCATGCGGCCTGCAATTTATTCTGTAACATAGGGACCAACACCCAAACCTTCTTCGTAGGCCTTCAGTCTGGCATTACGGTCGTACCAGACCTTCTAGTTGATTTGGGCTTGGGTCATGTTCTCATGGGCCAGGTTGCTCAGTTTTTGCATTCTCTCTGAGCCGCAGTACATATTCGACCACTGAGACTCCAGTAGTTCTGGGGTCGTCCTCCCAACAGTCCTTAATCAAATCAATGGCCCCCTGACCCTCCTCCCATAAACCAGTTCAAAGGGGGAGAATCCAGTAGACGCCTGGCGTACCTCTCTGTAGGCAAACAGATTGGGAAGGTACCGCTACCAGTCTCTCCCTTCAGTCTCCACCAGCATTTTGAGCATTTGCTTTAACGTTCCATTAAAACGCTTGCAGAGTCTGTTGGTTTGGGGATGATAGGCGCTGGCCACAAAATGCTGTACTTGTATTCTTTCACAGAGGCTTTCCATCAGATCAGACATGAACTGGGTTCCCTGATCGGTCAACATTTCCCTGGGGAAACCCACACGAGAGAACACAGTCAGTAAAGCATCCGCCACTTTGCTGGGATGGAGGTCAGTGCCACAACTTCCGGGTATCGTGTAGCATAGTCCACCACTGTGAGGATGTACTTTTTGCCAGAGCTGCTAGGGATTGCAAGTGGCCCTATGATATCCACAGCCACTCGCTGGAAAGGTTCATCGATCACAGGCAGTTGTATCAATGGAGCTTTCTGTATATTCCCAGACTTCCCAACTCTCTGACAAACTACACATGATCGGCAGTAATTGGCAATATCTGTCCCCATCTTGGGCCAACAGAAGTTATGTGTCAGGCGAGCTTTAGTCTTTTGTATTTCAAGGTGTCCGGCCAAAGGAATTTCATGGGCAATTCTCAATAATTGTTCCCTAAATGGATAAGGGACGATCAGCTGCCGTTCATAGTCCCAAGATTCTGTAGTATCCGTGGGGGTAGTCTCTGTATACAGTCTGCCCTGGTCCCAGTATACTTTCTCTTTGTCAGAAGCAGCAGGGGGTCGGTCTGCAAGACATCTGAGCTCCTCCAGACTGACATCTGTCTGCAGGGCCTCCTGAAAGCTCTGACGGTCAGCCTGCAGGCCCTGGCCTAGTGTGACTGCCAGGCCCTGGTCTGAAGCTGAGAGTTTTCAGTGTCTGTTATCAGGGACCTTGGTGGGTCTGCCATGTATGGAGGCTCTGGGACCACAGTATAGGCCTCCAGTCCTGGCAGTTCTGTCTGAGACTCATCCTCTAATTTCTGGGCCTGAGTCTGAGCCGCAGCCTGACTCCGGGTCACAGCTGCCACATAATTACAGCCCTGTGCATCGGGACATTTTCCCTCCTCGTATGGGATCTCAGGTGGGTCACTTTCTTCTACCTTCTCTGCATCATTTACTTGCAAGGGAGGAACATAGTGGGACACAAACCTCCCCAGGTCCGTGCCTAGCAACACATTGGTGGGAATAGCCTCCGATACTCCCACTTCCCTCAGTCCCTTCCCTGCTCCCCAGTCCAGGTACACACAGGCCATGGGCACGGCAGGGCTGACCCCTCCAATCCCGGTTATAGACAGTCTTTCCTGGTATGATATCGGCAGGGGTTATCATGGCTGGACGCACCAGGGTCACCTCTGCCCCAGTGTCTCTGAGACCAATGGTGACTTTATTGCCAACAGTGACAGACTGACAGTTCTCATTCGCCCTCGCATCAGAGCCGGCTACAAAGAGGACAGACTGTTTTGTGGTGGTAGTTGGGCGTTTTTCCCTATCAGGGCAGACAGCGCTAAACATGTCGCACTTTGTTGCAGTAGAAGCAGCGGCGTGCATCACAGGGAGAATGTCTATTCCCCGGGGCCCCATATAAGGTGGGCTTGGACAGCACTGGTGATCGGCCGGCAGAGGGAGAAGGGTCCCCGTTTGGCTTACCTCCCCTCCAGCTGAATCCCGATGGCTTCTGCACCTCAGGCATCCTGTTAGCCACATAGCAGTCCGCAATCCTTGCAGCCTGATCCGCAGTTTGTGGCTCCCGATCACACACAAATTGCTGTACATCCGTGGGGCACAGGTGAAGAAATTGATCCTTGACCATAAGATCCGTTAAGTCCTCAAAACTGTTAACAGAAAGTCCCCTAATCCATTGGTGGAACGTGGTCCTCAAGGTGCTCACAACATCTGCATAGCTGTCAGTTGATCCACGTTGTAGGTTCCGGAACTTTCTACGATACACTTCTGGTGTCTGGTTGTATTTCCTGATCAGGTCCTCTTTTATGGCCTCATAGTTCGCATCTAGCTCTGGTGGGAGGCCAGCAAAAACTTCCAGGGCTTTGCCTCTCAACCCTGGGGTGAGATACTGTGCCCACTGCTCACGGGGTAGATGGTACTGTCTGCAAGTTTTTTCAAATCCCCGCAGGAAAGTATCTAAGTCCGTATCCTTCTCCATCACAGGGAAGTTTCCTCGACGTGGTCTCCTTAGATTTATGTCCTGGGAGGGGGTTATCTGAGGACTGATACCCCGCTCTATTTGATCCATCTGAAGCTGGAAAGTTCTGTCCTCCCGGCGTTCTGCAGCCTCTCTGTCTTCCCGGTCCCTGCGTTCTACAGCCTCTCTCTCAGCCCGGTCCCGGCGTTCTGCAGCAGCAGCCTGGCGCTCTGCAGCCTCTCTCTCTCAGCCTGACGTTCTGCAGCCTGTTGGTACTGTAGAATAAGCAGCATGCGCAGATTGGGATCACTTGTTCCCAGCCGTTGTAAGTCCATTTGTAAAGTACAGTCCATAGGCTCCTCAGCACTGGCATTTCCAGCAGGTATCTCCGATGCGAGAGCTGGCATTGCTGGGTCTCTCTGAGGTGGACTCTCTCCTTGGCCAGATGCTTCAGCACTTTGCTCCATGTCATGCTCAATCAAGGAACATATCAGCCGCTCCCTGGATCTGTCGGCTGTCTCTATTCCTCTCTGCTCACAGAGGCCGGTCAGAGCCTCTTTGCTCAGCTTCTTGTACTGGGCTGCCATGTCGATGAACAGCCTTTGCCAAATAAAAGATAGAAAAGAAAAACGGGGAGGAGAAACTGTTTGCAAGTATGTCTAAGTAAGCACTGAGTTGAACCTTGAAGAACTGGTGCACTCCTAGCAAGGATACTAATTCATTAGTACAGGGAATAATTGCTTAAACCATGCACTAATGCTGTAATAGAAGTAATTCTATCCCACCGCTCTGCCACCAATTGTCATGGATCCCTACTCCGTGGTGTCACTTATTCGTCACGTGCCTGCTCTCACACGTGACTTGGGGTGTGCCTGCAAGGGCTAATCTATCTCCCCACTCTCAGTCCAGCATTCAACCTCTGTCCTATGCTGTAATGGGAGCATAAATCACACACCGACCCAGGCCACACACCCGCTGCCACCACTCATCGAATACACGGGCGATGAGTCCCAGAAATAATAATACAAATAAAAATATGTCTATCACTCATAAGGCTCACACACCTTAGGCTATGGATTCTTTTAGAACATTCAAGGTTCAACTTGTTAAAGTTTTATACTTTAATAACAAAATGTTCAATGCTTACAATAAGAAAAAGGTATAAAAATATGATAATAGAAAGACATACAACTTATGCAAAACAGTATCAAAATAAACAGGATGTGCTGTGCTTTGGATCATGAGATGTTCCAAGCCTTCTCCGTACTTTCTTCTTCACATCATTTTGGTACAGGTAGATCTGAGTTTTGCTTTTCCAGAACTGGGAGACTTTAGATATTTTTTTTTTTTTTTAGGCAAAGTCTAATCTGGCCTTCATTTTTTAAGGCTGATTAATGGTTTACTCCTTGTGGTGAATCCTCTGTATCTGTACTCATGTAGTCTTCACTTTATGGTTAACTTAAGATACTGAAACACCTACTTTCTTTCCTGGGAGAGTGTTCTTCAATTGGGTGAAGGTCTTAAAGTTTTTTGTTTTTTTTTCACCATGGAAAGGATTCAGCGATCATCCACCACTGTTGTCTTCCGTGAACCTCCAGGCCTTTTTAAGATCACAATTTCAACAGGGCAGTCTTTTTAGACTGTTGCACTTTTTGTTTTCCTGAAAGGGATTACCCATTTATCTCTGGCTAGTATGCAATGCCAGCATAGGATTGATACAAATCTATCGCCATATATTCTCCCGAACCTGCAGACGAATACCGTATTTCCATTTTGCCAATGTAGAGCCCTAATGGAAACTCTGCACATGTTATCCCAGCCAGTGTACTAACTCCAATCCCCCATTTAAAAGCCAAAACCTATAAATGAGTTTGTGTTATACATACATGTCTGGAGAAGACACTGGACGCTTATTTCCGGGTTTTCCAGCTGAACCATCCTTGCTGGATTCTGTAAGTAAAATTTAAAAGCAGATTTCAGAAAATTCTGCAGGACCAACCTAAATATAAAATGAACCATCTTCTATATTTTTAACAAAATCTTGGCAGTGCCCAACATACCTTGCAACCACCTAACTTGTGTGGCCGGTCCGTAGCCCTTCTCGTTGCGTGCAGCAATACGGAAGATGATGGCAGGTTTTGTGGTATAGTCTATATGAGCATTGGAAAGGCTTGAGGACTGCACCAGGCAGGAAGGATTAGGGCCACAGTATACCCGCATAAATGCCAACTGAGCTGGTGATGTTTTCTGTTCTCCGCTGCTCTGACTGCTTTGAATCGCAAGATAGACCGAGTACTCAATGATCTTTCCCGAAGTGACCGAAGGCGGTTCCCACGTGAGGTGAGCACCATCAGGGCTCTGCAAGTGACATAAGGAAAAACAAAATAAGCGTCATATTAAAACTGCAGAAGAGAAACATGAAAAATGTAAGTTAATTATGGACAGAAAAATGCTAAATACCGCATTTAACAATAATAAAAAAAACAAAACAAACAAACCTCGATTATGAGGCAAAAATACTATAATCTGATCTGAGAAAGACATAGACTGCATTATACTTCATACACAAAGCTACCAGTCAGTCTTCTCTTCTTTATGTAATGTACTTGGCAATGGTCTTTCAAGTTACTTTACCCATGTATGTTTGCTACCATTAGTATCTGCTGCTGTTACTAGACAAAGCTCACTGTAAAGTACGATGGCCACAAACCGTTTATGCAAGAATTATGGCGTGAAAAGCTTGGAAAAAGTTGCAATATTTTAGTATGTGAGGCTGCACTAACATTTTGCAACTTTTGGAGATTTCTCTTTAATTTTCTCAAGGCTCTGACAAAGTGGGTGAAGCTGAGCAGTGTCAAGCCTTGCTCATCAAATTCGTGACAACCGGCGGAGTTCACTTACGCCACAAATCTTACTCTGGTCCCCCAACTGGAATAAGACTTGTGGCGAGACGCACACCACTTTTCAGATGAACCAGATTCCTAATGAGTGAGGATCATCTGAATCCAGCACACCCCCTCATCAAGACTGGCGTGAAAAATACTGTCAGGGTATGTTCCCACGGTCAGTAAATGCTGCGGATTGGACGCTGCGTACATCCGCAGCTGCCAGCTGTTACAGCATAGTGGATGGGATTTCAAGAAATCCCGTGTCCACTATGCGTGCACAGACACCCGCGGCTTCCCTGCGGAGGACAAGCGGTGGTGCGTCTTTTCACACCGCAGTGTGTCAGTCTATCTTGCAGACGCGAGTCTCTGGCAAGATAATTTCAGCCGTTTAAGGTATTGGATGCGGTGATTCCGCCCGGTTTAATGAACTCATGAGGTATCACCTGCATTCAAAAGTAGGCAGTGCTTTGGACAGAGCGGACATGGACTGTGTCCAAAGCGCAGCCGATTACTGACTGTGGGAACGTAGCCTTAGTGATCCACAACACGCTTTAATTTGATAAAAAGGTTAATTTGACTTTCTCATTTTTATGAATAGGTGCACAAATAAAACCTCCCCATCTCATCAAGTGTCCAACTAAGTATTTACCTTGCTGATCTTTATGGCACATGGAGCACCGGGGAAACCAGGCAAACAGGTCTTAAAAGCCGAGATCTCACTGAATGGGCCACGGCCACAGGCATTTATGCCAGCAACACGGAATTTATAGGCAGTGCCAGGCTGAAGCTCGTGTTTCTTTAACTGACTGTAGTCTGGGAGAGCACTGGAGTCATCCTAAAACATTCAAGGGGAAAAAACAATTGTTTAATAGGCAATTAAAAAGTACTGCCACAAGCCATTTATTTTTTACATTTAAAAAAGGGCCAAATGTGGCCAGTTTGCAAATGAAGTAAGCGTCAGAATACACTAAAAGAATCAGGTCACGTAACAGGTAATGGAAGAATAATGGCACAGATGAGAAAGCCACTCATGAACAAGATCTAAGCACTGGGCAGCTCTCCCGACTAGTCTGGTATAGTAAATATTTGCATTTTTTTTTTTTTTTTTTGTATTAACCCCTTAACGACCGCCGATATGCCTTTTAACGGCAGCAGTTAAGGCTACTTTCACATTAGCGTCGTGCACTGCACGTCGCAATGCGACGTTGCGGCGCACCGACGCATAATGTGGAAGCGCCGCACAACGGGGGCAGCGGATGCTGTTTTTCAACGCATTCGCTGCCCCATTGTGAGGTGCGGGGAGGCAGAGTTCCCGCCGCGCATGCGTGGTCGGAAATTCTGCAGACAACGCACCAAAAAAACGTAACATGCAACGTTTTTGGTGGCGACGGTCCGACGCAACCGCCACACGACGGTCCGACGCAACCGTCGCACGACGGTCCGACGCAACCGTCGCACGACGGTCCGACGCACGATGGTTGCGACGTGTGGCAATGCGTCGCTAATAAAAGTCTATGGAGAAAAAAAACGCATCCTGCAAGCACTTTTGCAGGATGCGTTTTTTCTGCAACAGGACGCATAGCGACGTGCAGTGCACGACGCTAGTGTGAAAGAGGCCTTAGGGTACTTAAACCACAGCGCCGTTAATTAACGGGGCTGTGGAAAAAGTGAATAGCGCCCCCCAGAGTCGGATTTTCTCTGGGGTCTCGGTTACCGGGGGTAGCCGAGACCCCAGAGAACATGATTCGGGGGGTTTTTACCGACCCCGAGTTGCGATCGCCGGTAATTAACCGTTTACCAGCGGTCGCAAAAAAAAAAGCGATTTCCCATTTAATTTCTCTGTCCTCCGATGTGATCGCACATCAGAGGACAGAGAAATGGGGTCCCCGATCGCCCCCCGATACTCACCTGTCTCCCCCGGTGCTCCCGATGGCCGCCGCCATCTTTTTCCGGCCAAAAAATGGCCGGCACCCGGGAGATCTTTGGGGTCTCGGCTGCCGAGAGTAGCCGAGACCCCAAAGAACATGATCGGGGTCGGTTTTTACAGACCCGTTTTGCGATCGCCGGTAATTAACTGTTTACCGGCGACCGCAAAAAAAAACACGATATGTAATTCTCTGTCCTCTGATGTGATCGCACATCAGAGGACAGAGAAATAGGGGGATTCGGGAACCCTGTTATACTTACCAGTGTTCCTGGGTCCTCCTGTGTCCCCTCCTGGCCGCCGGCTTCTTCCTTCGGTAAGAAAATGGCGGGCGCATGCGCCATGATCTGCCAGCCGGCAGCTAGAGGAGTTGGGGCTAAAATTAGGGTTAAATTTAGGGTTAGGGTTGGGGCTATATTTAGGGCTAGGGTTAGGGCTAAAGTTAGGGTTAGAGTTGGGATTAGGGTTAGGTTTGGGATTAGGGTTGGGATTAGGGGTGTATTGGGATTAGGGTTGGGATTGAGATTAGGATTAGGGGTGTGTTGGATTTAGGGTTCTGATTGTTTTGGGGTTAGGGTTGTGATTATTGTTAGGGTTGTGATTAGGATTATGGATCGGGTTGGGATTAGGGTTAGGGGTGTGTTGGGGTTAGGGTTGGAGTTAGAATTGGGGGGTTTCCACTGTTTAGGTACATCAGGGGGTCTCTAAACGCCACAGCCAATTTTGCGCTCAAAAAGTCAAATGGTGCTCCCTCCCTTCTGAGCTCTGCCGTGCGCCCAAACAGTGGTTTACCCCCACATATGGGGCATCAGCGTACTCGGGATAAATTGGACAACACCTTTTGGGGTCCAATTTCTCCTGTTACCCTTGTGAAAATAAAAACTTGGGGGCTAAAAAAAAAATCTTTTTGTGGAAAAAAAAATATTTTTTATTTTCACGACGCTGCATTATAAACTTCTGTGAAGCACTTGGGCATTCAAAGTTCTCACCACACATCTAGATAAATTCCTTGGGGGGGGGGGGGGGTCTAGTTCTGCCATGCGCTTAAAACAGTGGTTTACCCCCACATATGGGGTATCAGCCTACTCAGCATAAATTGCACAATACATTTTGGGGTCCAATTTCTCCTGTTACCCTTGTGAAAGTAAATTTGGGGGTGAAAATATAATTTTTGTGGAAAAAATATGATTTTTTTTATTTTCATGGCTCTACATTATAAACTTCTGTGAAGCAGTTGGGGGTTCATAGTGCTCACCACACATCTAGATAAGCTCTTTGGGGGGTCTAGTTTCCAAAATGGTGTCACTTGTGGGGGGTTTCTACTGTTTAGGTACATCAGGAGCTCTGCAAATGCAACATGACGCCCGCAGACCATCCCATCAAAGTCTGTATTTCAAGCGGCGCTCCTTCCCTTCCAAGCCCCAATGGGTGCCCAAACAGTGCCCCCCCCCCACATATGGGGTATCGGCGTACTCAGGACAAACTGGTCAACAGATTTTGGGGTCCAATGTATCCTGTTACCCTTGAGAAAATAAAAAATTGCAGGCTAAAAAAACATTGAGAAAAAAAAAAAGGTTTTTTATTTTCACGACTATGTTATAAATTTCTGTGAAGCACTTGTGGGTTTAAAGTGCTCACCACACATCTAGATAAGTTCCTTAAGGGGTCTAGTTTCCAAAATGGTGTCACTTGTGGGGGGTTTCCACTGTTTAGGCACATCAGGGGCTCTCCAAATGCAACATGGCGTCCAATCTCAATTCCAGCCAATTCTACATTGAAAAAGTAAAAGGGCACTCCTTCTCTTCCAAGCTCTGCGGTGCGCCAAAACAGTGGTTTACCCACACATATGGGGTATCGACGTACTCAGGAGAAATTGCACAACTTTTGTCGTCTAATTTCTCCTGTTACCCTTGTGAAAATAAGAATTTGTGGGCAAAAATATAATTTTTGTGTAAACAAATGCCATTTTTTATTTTCACGGCTCTACTTTATAAACTTCTGTGAAGCACTTGGGGGCTCAAAGTGCTCACCACACATCTAGATAAGTTCTTTAAGGGGTATAGTTTCCAAAATGGTGTCACTTGTGGGGGGTTTCCACGGTTTAGACACATCAGGGGCTCTCCAAACGCGACATGGCGTCCGATCTCAATTCGAGCCAATTCTACATTGAAAAAGTAAAACGGCACTCCTTCACTTCCAAGCTCTGCGGTGCGCCCAAACAGTGGTTTACCCCCACATATGGGGTATCAGCGTATTCAGGAGAAATTGCACAACAAAATTTATGGTTAAATTTCTGTTTTTACACTTGTGAAAATAAAAAAAAATGGTTCTGAAGTAAAATGTTTGCAAAAAAAAAGTTAAATGTTCATTTTTTTCCTTCCACATTGTTTCAGTTCCTGTGAAGCACATAAAGTGTTAATAAACTTCTTGAATGTGGTTTTGAGCACCTTGAGGGGTGCAGTTTTTAGAATGGTGTCACACTTGGTTATTTTCTATCATATAGACCCCTCAAAATAACTTCAAGTGTGATGTGGTCCCTAAAAAAAATGGTGTTGTAAAAATGAGAAATTGCTGGTCAACTTTTAACCCTTATAACTCCCTAACAAAAAAAAATTTTGTTTCCAAAATTGTGCTGATGTAAAGTAGACATGTGGGAAATGTTATTTATTAACTTTTTTGTGACATATCTCTCTGATTTAAGGGAATAAAAATACAAAGTTTGAAAATTGCAAAATTTTTAAAATTTTCGCCATATTTCCGTTTTTTTCATAAATAATCGTAAGTAATAACGAAGAAATGTTACTACTAACATGAAGTACAATATGTCATGAAAAAACAATCTCAGAATCAGCAGGATCTGTTAAAGCATTCCAGAGTTATAACCTCAAAGTGACAGTGGTCAGAATTGTAAAAATTGGCTCGGTCACTAAGGGGTTAAGATACCCCCAGGGCATACTTTCCCGGTACTAGCCTGCGTTTCCTTACTGTGGTCGGAGATCTACTTTCGCCCCATTAGCAGCCTACAAGCTTCCGCAATCCTCAGTTTCTTTTGCTGGGCCTATAATTTAGGCCCTGACTTAATGTCTAGCAAGGTTTCATGCACCCCATCCCTTCTACCTGGACACCGTCATCTTCACTCTGCACGCTTGCAGCTTTACCGTGCTCTCCAGCGACAATACGGACATCTCCCTGTGCCCCAGGTCCTGCAGCCTTGCTCTACTCCTGGCTGAGTGGGATCCTACTCACCATCTTAGGACCAGGTAGACTGTTGGCCCCTTTAGGCTATGTGCACACGTTGCAGATTTCCTGCGGATCCGCAGTGTTTTTTCCCATGCAGAAACGCTGCAGATCCGCAAGTGATTTACATTCCAATGTAAATAGATGGAAAAAAAATAAAAAAAATGCTGTGCTAATGGTGCGGAAAATTCCGCACTGAAAACGCAGCAGATTAAAAGAAGGAGCATGTCAATTCTTTTTGCAGATCTACAGCGTTTCTGCACCCATTCCATAATAGAAATCCGCAGGGGTAAAAACACATGAAATCCACAACAAAAATGCACAAAATCCGCATAAAAACACGCAGATTTTGACCTGCGTTTTCTGCCAAGAGATGCAGAATCCGCACAGGAAACTCCACAGGCAAATCCGGAACGTGTGCACATACCCTTAGGGATTGACACTGGCCATGCACAGCAGCGGTCCAAAAGACCTCAAACAAGTTTTTTGCCTCTCCATGCCTTCTAGTCTGCATTAACCATAAATAACCACAAGAATCAGATCAACAAGACAACCTGTAATTGTTGCTGGACTCTGCGCTTAAGCTAGAGACATTAACGACATCCGTCAGGGCAGTAATCCAGTCCCTAAACGCAAGTTAAAGAAGTTGTCCACTATTTGGACAACTACTTCTTATACCCCTTGCTTAGCCCCATAAAATAATAAAGCTTATTATACTCACCTTGTGTGCTGACGCAGTCCCTGCGATGTCGGCACTTGGTTTCCTGTGCTGTTGTGACACATGATGCTGGTGCCCAAACAGCACCGACGTCCCTGTCCCGGCCTCCTGTTGAGTATGAAGAGAAAGTCAGATCATCAGCAACCCGGACTTCCTCATAATGTTAGATTTGTCCGAAGGTGGGGACAGCGACGCCAGCGCTGATTGGGCACCAACTTCACAACAGCACGGGAGAGCGAATGACGACACCAACGGAACAGCGTCAGCACTGGTGGAGAGTATAGGCTTTATTTTTTATGGGGAACAAATATTTTGATCAAGAGGCTGTCCTAGAAGTGGATAGTCCCTGTAAGGGGTCTCTCGCTCTCCTGCAGAGGCGGTGCATTTCAAAAAGGAGTCAGGCTTCTCGAACCGCAAGGCACACATCAAGTAATAGACTCGAGCAGACGGCCGATTCCGCAAACAAGGTCATATGGATTATTTGTAGCCTTTTCCACTGGTTCTTGGACATACCTCTCCTCAAAGACCCCACAGTCAGACGTGCGGTTCCTGACCAAGACTGTGCTTCAGGGAGTGGCCTTGATTTTCTTGTGACCAGTCTTTGATGCTGCTTTGGTGGCCAAGACTGTCAGAGCCTGGTTAGAACTCTTACACCAAGGAATACTTCCGAGGGACTGACAGCTGTGCTGCCAGACCTCGCACATCATATTGCCTATGCGGGCAAGTATCACTGTCTTGACATGATCTTTAGCTATAAAATTGGATTGCATGAACGTTTAGAAAGGTTTACTTCATTCTATAGTTTACTTGCTTTTTGTCTAGGTTACCAGCCACCTCTCCGTAGCTGTAGACTATCAGAGGATGTCGGCCTCCTGGGGAAAGAGTGCAGGACTTACAAGCTCTTTGTAATGGAGTTTTTGATAAAAGACTCCTCTGAAGTTGGCCAGACCAGAATTCCGATACTGTCCGGGCAAGAAGCAGCACGGGAGAGTGCACAGTTTGGTCCGATCTATCATTCAGGAGGAAAAAACAACAACCCCCATGACTCCCGATTAGGAATATGGGACAAACCCCTTTAATTGAAACACAGCTGACAGAAGAGCCTTATTCAGAGAACACTGAAATCTGTATAAACCACAGACAATTCTGCTCTATTACATTGGTCACCATTGCATAAATGTTATTACTCACATCGTTGGCAGAATCGTCAGCAGGCAAATAATAATGGGTGACCATCATATTGGTGGCTTTGATGACGCCAACGTCAAACCACTGATTCTCTTTTTTTAATGGCGCTTTCGGCTGCTGCGGAAGAGAATCTTGTTTCTGTAAATATATTGAAACGTAAAATAAGACACCAGTCTCAGACACATCCTTCCTACATAGACCAATTTTTCATTTCACTTACCGATTCGATGCCGTTAGCCACTTCAGCAAGTGCTGCTGCAGCCTGTAATTTTGCAGGACTAGCAATGACAACAGGCTGAGGTGCTGTGAATGTGTTTGCTGGTGGCAAACCTTAAAAGGAATAACAAAGAAAAGGGATGGTCAGAAATGATAAAAAAAAAAGAATCATTCACCAACAAATACATACATGTGTACGGCTAAAATGACCTAAACCACTGTGGCTTACTTTCTGTGGCAGTCACTGGCAGAAGTGACACGGCACTCGTCACAGCACTGGTAAGTTCATTAAGTCCATTGCTCTCGCTAGCAGGATCGTTGAGGCTGTCGGCCGGTGCCAAGGCTTCTGTAGGAACATGGTGCAATTGCTGGAGCTGTAGTTGGTGGAGCTGCTGTTGCTGCTGTAACTGCTGTTGCTGCAATTGCTGCTGTTGTTGTAACTGCTGCTGTAGTTGTTGCTGATGTTGAGCTTCTTGTAATTGCTGTTGCTGGTGAACCAAAGCAGCCAGTTCTTGCTGTGTCAGAACGATGGGTATCGTGGTGGTGGGCCCTTCAGACGTCAGGTGACGTAGCTCTGCGTGAGCCACGTCAGAAGTGTCCATTGGCTCACCAGCTGCTGCTTGGAAACCCATAGGAACAAAAGAAAGAAAACGAGTTGCAGAAAATTGGTATATTTACTCGCTTGCTACTTCCTCCCCCCCCCCCCATGTCTTTTGATACTGTTTCAATACTATTTAGCAACAGAAGCTATTTAGCAAGACACTTTAGGACTTACCCATCACTGCCTGCTGTGCAGCTTGCAGCACCGCCTGGATCGCCAAGGCCTGAGCTTCCTCTGTAGCAGCCGCTTGCGCAGCTGCTTCAGCTGCCGCAGTGACTGCCAGTTCTTCCGGAGTTAACCCTGTGACCATGAGTGTGGTGGTCTGTCCCTCTGCCATAAGTTCCTGAGGGAGGGACAGTTGTTCTACCCCTTGCTGCTCACTGGCTGCAGCAGCCTCCTGCGCTTGCTCCGCTTCCATCGCCGCCTGCAGCTCCGCTTCACTATGCTCTGGCACAGCAGGGTCAATGGCTTGCGCTTCGGGTTCTGCCGGAACATCTTCAGGAGGCTGGAGGAGGTCGGCAGAAAGAGGAGCTTCGGTTTGATCCGTACAAGGGACAGCTTCTGAACTTTGTATGCTGTCTTCAGTGGGTGGATCTGTCATAGATGCGATATTCTGGAAGGAAGGAGAGAGAGTGAGCAAGTAAAGAGAGTGTAAAGCCAACAACAATTTGAAAGTAAGAACTTCCATATAACGTAAAAGTATACGATGCCACATACCGGTACTGAAGGCCCAGGTAGTGGTGTAGACTGCGTTACGGTCGTTACCGCCCTGGAGACAACTGGGACAGTTGAATGTACTGGCGAAGAACAGGCCGCCACCGCCACAATCGTCACTGCAGACGTGGCAACTACGGTGCTGGATGTGCTACTCGTGGCAGATTCCTCCGTGGGCACAGTCTCCTGCTCTCCTTGCCCATTAGCAGCTGATTGCTGGTCTAAGACGCAAAACACATAAAAAGAACAAACTTATTCCCATGTACGTGCCTTTATAAAAAATGAAAAATGCATTAGAAAGAAAATTATTTCTGATGAGATCCTCAGTCATGGATTTTAAGAATGCAAATCCCACAAACCTAAACAGAAGAGAAAGTCTAATAATGTAATTTTCCATTTAATATGTACTGGATGCAAATGATTGGCGCTTTTCTACATTTTCCAGGTTACAAGAGAACTTACTATTGTGGATAGAAAGGTTTTAGAAACAAAACATTTTGACTTATTTTCTGAGAGTGTATCCATCACAAGTCTGGGACTGCCCTTTTAAATTTATTAAAACTGTGAGAAACCCCCAAATGGTAATTTTCTTCCCCCCCCAAATGTCTAGCTACAAATCTGCTTAGAAGGGTCTATATTGTTCAGACTTTCTAGCAATAATTTGACCTTAACTTCTGGGTGGTGGGATTCTAAGACCCTCCATGGCCACACTTGCAGCTGTAGGAGAGTTGTGGGATCCCACAACCCAGAAGTTCTTACCCAACTTTTGCTAGAAAGTCAGGGGCACTAGGGACCCTCCTGAACAGTTTTCTTACTAGAAAAATGACCAAAATTGTGACAAGGCAATCGCGTGGACCCTGCTAGCTGTCGCGTGGACCCTGCTAGCTGTCGCTGTGACCATTTAGAATTATCATGCTTCTAACAGTCTCAACAATTCCAACCAAACACAGCAAAATAATAATAATAATAAAAAAATAACTATAAGAGCTGCAGCCATTTGGAAAGAAAGTAAAATATTCTCAGCATTTACCTTGACTGACTCCCATGGTGGAGGTGACTGTGGTGGCAGTATGGGTTGTGCCCGTCTCATGTGTTTCACAAGGTGGGTTTGAGCAAGCTGGCTGTGTAGGAGCTGTAGGGGGTGGATCGTTGCCCATGTTGGACGTAGATGTGGTTGCAGTGTTGGTGGTGTTTGTTTCATGGGTCTCACAAGGGGGATTGGAGCACACCCGTTGTTCTAAAGTGTTGAGCTGTGATTCCGACACCATCATGACGGTTCCCGTAGACGTTGTCTGGTGCGTTTCACAAGCCCCATCATCAGTAGTTTGTTCTGTGCCAATCCCGGATTGTGCCGTGGTGGCAGTATTTGTGGTACCCGTCTCGTGAGTTTCACAAGGTGGGTTAGAACATACTGGTTTTACAGTCTCATTAACATCTGTTGATGCCTCTGCAGACAAACTCATGGTTGTACTTGTGGAACTTGCTTGGAGGGTCTCACAAGCCTCGCCGGCAGCCCGCTGGGTATTTTCAGAGGATCCAGAGTTGATGTTGGATTTGGCTGTGGTTGCAGTCTGAGTAGTGCCGGTTATGAGGGTCTCACAGGGAGGATTGGAGCAGACTAACAGGGCTTCCGTAGCCTTCGATTTAGCACTGTCTTTAGCAGACCCCTTGCTACCATTTTCTACCTCGATAAGGTTAGACGACCCAGAGCTGAAGGCCGACTGCACGGACATGGTGGTTTTAGTAGAAATGGTTTGATGAGTCTCACATGGCGGCGTGTGAACTGTATTCTCCGAAAGTCCGGTGCCTATATTGGATCTTGCGGTGGTTGGTGTGTGCGTGGTGCCAGTTTCGTGAGTTTCCGATGGTGGATTAGTACATACGCTGACTACATTACCAGGCTGCCCTGCTGCCAGATTAGATGCCGCTGTTGTGGCCGTGTTTGTCTCGTGTGTTTCACACGGTGGGTTGGAGCAAACCTGTAGTACCTTATTCGACTGCCCGCTGGTAATGTTAGCCTGCACAGTCATGACTGTGCGAGTGGACACAGTCTGTAAAGTCTGACAAGGCTGATGATTCTGTGGTCTTGTCAACTGCTCTGTGCCAATATTTGACCTTGAGGTGGTGGGAGTTGGCGTTGTGCCAGTATCATGAGTCTCACATGGCGGATTAGAGCACACGGTGCCCGCCGCTTCTGTCTGCCCGCTGCCGATGTTAGACATCGCTGTAGTTGATGTCTGGGTGGTTCCAGTATCATGGGTCTCGCATGGTGGGTTTGAACATATTCGCACCACAGACCCTGGTTGCCCACTGCCGATATTTGCCATAGCGGTGGTTGGCGTTTGGGTGGTTCCCGTTTCGTGAGTTTCGCAGGGAGGGTTGGAGCAGACCCTCGTTACTGATCCGGTCTGACCGATGTTTGCCATTGCAGTGGTTGCGGTTTGAGTCGTTCCGGTTTCATGGGTTTCACATGGGGGATTAGAGCAGACCCTCACAACACTTCCATTTGCCTGACCCAGTGCTGTGGCTACAAATGTTCCCGGTTCTTGGCCTTCACAAACGAACTGCAAGGTACCGCCCGGTTGTTGCACAATGCTGCTGAGGTTGACGAGGGTGGTGGTTGCCGTATTTGTAGTTCCTGTTTCATGGGTTTCGCAGGGAGGATTGGAACACACAAGGGTGACAGTGCCAGGCGGCTGGTCTCCTTGACCTGAATCGGCGATTGTTACCGTCGCTGTCGGTTGATCAGTGGTTGGCGATGCCAAAATGGAGACGGGAAGGTCGTGCACAGGTTGTGCTTCAACACCACTAGGAGTGGTGATTAAAGTTACTTGCGTTGGATGTGACATTGGCTGGGGAAAAAAAAAAAATAAAATTAGTTTGAAAGGCAAACAATAGTGAAACCTAATGGACAAACGGGCAGGAAAATTTGCAGTAGCAATCTCCGCACAGGCCAGATTGTACAGAGACATGCCGAGGACCAAGGAAGGGGAAAAGTCAGCAGCAAAACCTACACGATTTGGAGTGGAAATTTTCTGCAACAAATCAGCTTTTCTTTCTTGCTTCAATGGGGGACACAGATAACCATGGGGTGTATGCTGCTGTCACTAGGAGGCTGACACTATGCAAATAAAGAAGAAGTAACTCCTCCCCGGCAGTATACACCCTCCGACAGGCACCAGGCAACTCAGTTTTGCTTAGTGTCTGTAGGAGGCGGACCTGGATCGAACACCAGATCCGCATTTCTTTTACAGGGATTTGTTGAGTTTTATTAACCTTTTCCCCTTTCTTTTTCAGATACTAACAGGGCGCAGTTTTCTCACCCTGGTTTCCCCACTTTGAGCGACCGAGAGAGCAGTGTGGTATCACCCACATCGCACCCTCTCGGACCCACTGGGCAGGACTTTGTCCTGTCACCCATTCGGGTGTTCAGGGTGACACTTCCTCGGTGGCCAGTCCTGCCCGTTTTGCCCTCCTCATCCCTCTACTCGGAGAGGGCTGAGAGGAAGACGGCGGTCACTTCCAGTGACCCTCTCCTCCTGTTTAGGGGTCAACGCAGTCTTCTGCGCCCTTGAGTTCGTGGCGCGGGAAGGAGGACTTCTTCCAGGACCCTCTACTCTACAAGGGATCCTGATGTGTTCCTCAACTGCAGGTAGGGAATCTTCAAGCAACAGTACAGGACAATACCTCCCTCCCACTCCCGCCCTGCAAGCAATCTCCTCACGGTGTCAGAGCTTACCAGGGCCTCTGTTTAATAGGGGAGTGGACTGCAACACTTTCTGGCATCGGGATGCACTATCGCCGCACGCTGTCATTTCTTCTTTCCCTCCAGACAGATCGAGGCATTAGCCAAATTGGCGTTTGAGGCTTCTGGAGCCTCCCTCTGTCCTAGTTTCGCCTCTTCATGGGTAGCCAAGGCTGTATCAGCCTGGGCCAAAACCCTGCGCAGAGGCATTTTGGCCTCTGCTCCTGCTGAGGAACTGTCTGAAACAGCGGATCAGATTTCTCTTGTGGGAAAATATCTCATGAATGCCTCCCTTGATGCGGCGGCCTGCTCGGCTAGGGCTAATAGTAACATTGTAGCCATTCCTCGGGTTCTTTGGCTAAAAGCGTGGAACGCAGATCCTGCTTCTAAAAAAATCCCTCACTGGTCTGCCCTTCCAGGGTTCTAGACTCTTCGGTACGCAGTTGGACCAAATGATCTCGGACGCTACGGGTGGTAAGAGTACCTCCTTACCCCAGTCCAAGCCAAAACGTACCTTCAACAGGAGGGGCCCCCAGTCCTTTCGTCCCTTTTGGTCCTTTGCCTCCGCAGGAAACCCCAATCAGGACCGCTCTTCCTCACAAGGAGACCGGAGGAAGCCTTCTTTCAGGCCTCCCCCACGCTGGAGAGCTAAGAGCTACCCCTCAAAACCATCTGGACCTCGTGGCCACAGATCTTCTAATAAATGACGGGTCGCCCCCACCTGGAAATCTCTCCAGGGTGGGAGGCCGGCTTCTTCTGTTCTCAGAAGTTTGGCTATCGGTAGTCGACGACGCCTGGGTCAGGGAGATCGTCACTTCAGGCTACAAAATAGATTTTTCTTCGCCCCCAGGAAGTAGTTTCCTGCTCTCTCGTCCTCCCTAACAGCCCTCCCACCTCTCAAGGCTTCTCCAGGCCGTCGATTCGCTCCTCACCTCAGGAGTCCTAGTTCCGGTTCCTTATCGCGAGCGGTTTTCGGGTTTTTACTCGAACCTGTTCGTGGTCCCAAAAAAGGACGGCTCTCTCCGTCCAATTTTGGATCTCAAGCGGTTGAACTGCCATCTACGGATTCGGCACTTCAGAATGGAATCTCTACGCTCGGTGGTCGCGTCCATGGAACCGGGAGAGTTTCTGTGTTCCATGGACATTCGGGATGCGTACCTTCAAGTTCCGATTTGTGTACAGCATCAGAGGTTCCTCCGGTTCGCGATCCAAGATCATCATTACCAGTTCACGGCCCTCCCTTTCAGGCTGGCGTCTGCTCCCTGGGACTTTACGAAAGTCATAGCAGCTGTCATGCCCATTCTGCGTTCAAAAGGGATTCTGGTAATCCCATACCTCGACGACCTCTTGATCAAGGGCTCATCCCATCGTGACTGCAGCCAGAGTCTCCAGCTTACTCTGGACTCGCTTGTTCGCCTCGGCTGGATAATCAACTACCAGAAGTCTTCCTTGATTCCAACCCAGCGTCTGGAGTTCCTGGGCATGGAATTCGACACCTCTCAGGCCCAGGTCTTCCACCCCAAGGAGAAGTCCCTTTCTCTCCGTCGGGGTGTCAGAGCACTGAAGGGCCCGAACCCTCTGTCCCTTCGCCTCGCCATGAGGATTCTGGGGAAAATGGTCGCTTCTATGGAAGCAGTCCCCTATGCCCAGTTCCACTCTCGTCCCCTCCAGCTGGCCCTTCTGAGAGCCTGGGACAGGAACCCTCTTTCCCTGCATCGCCTATTTCGCCTCTCTTGGTGGATGCTGTCCGCCTCCATTCTTCGCGGGAGGTTATTTCTCCCTCCCCGCTGGCAGGTTATCACCACTGACGCCAGCCTCCAAGGCTGGGGAGCGGTTTTTCTCCACCTCACAGCCCAGGGCCGCTGAACTGCTCAGGAGGCACGCTTCCCCATCAACCTCTTGGAAATCAGAGCCATCTTCCTAGCCCTCATCCACTGGGAGTCTCTCCTCTCAGGAAAACCGGTCCACATTCAGTCGGACAACACCACGGCTCTGGCTTACATAAACCATCAGGCAGGGACTCGCAACGGACAAGTCATGACGGAAGTGGCAAAGATTCTGCGTTGGGCGGAGAGCCACGTTCCCTCTCTATCAGCCGTCCACATCCCAGGGGTGGACAATTGGGAGGCTGACTTTTTGAGTCGCCAAGGCATCGTGGCGGGCGTGTGGTCTCTCCTTCCCTCAATTTTCAGCGAGATGTCAGCGGTGGGGCGTCCCAGACGTCGACTTAATGGCCTCCCGGGCAAACCACAAGGTTCCCCAGTACGTTTCCAGATCTCAGGATTCGATGGCCGTCGGATGCGACGCTCTCGTGATCTCGTGGGCCCAGTTCCAGATGCCCTATCTGTTCCCAACCCTCCCCTTGATCCCAAGGGTCGTAAAAAAGATCAAGTTGAAAGGGGTCCCCGTGGTGAGCATGTTATCGGACGTTCCGGAGACTTCCGGACCGTCCAGATCTTCTTTCGCAGGGGCCCCTCTTCCACCCGAATTCTCGGTCTCTGAATTTAACAGTATGGCCGCTGAGGCCGCGGTCCTGAAGGACGCGGGTTTCTCTCACAGCGTCATCCAGACTATGATAAAAGCGAGAAAGCCGGCCTCCACTCGTATCTACCACAGATGTTGGAAGGCCTTTTTTTTGGTGGTGTCAGGACAACACTCTGTCTCAAGACCTTTTCCCTTCCATCCCTTCTCGGTTTCCTTCAAGCGGGTCTCGATTTGGGACTTTCCCTTAGCACCTTGAAGGGTCAGATTTCCGCTTTGTCCATTCTTTTTCAAAGAGACCTGGCCTCCCTTTCTCAGGTGAGGACCTTTATTCAGGGGGTCGCTCATATAGCTCCTCCTTATCACCCTCCTGTCGAGCCTTGGGATCTCAACCCCGTGTTAGATGCCATCCAGCGTGCGCCTTTTGAACCAATCCAGGACATTTCCTTCTCCCTTTTATCTTGGAAGGTAGCCTTCTTGGTCGCCATCACTTCCATTAGAAAAGTGTCGGAGCTGGCGGCATTATCCTGTCGTTCTCCTTTTTTAGTCCTGCACCAGGACAAGGTGGTTCTTCGGCCGGTTCCTTCCTTCTTACCGAAGGTAGTCTCGTCCTTTCACATCAATGAGGACATCGTCCTCCCTTCCTTGTGCCCTTCCCCGGTTCATCCCTTGGAGAAATCGCTTCACAAGTTGGATGTGGTCAGGGCTATCCGGGTTCTCTTTCCAGAACTGCTCCCTTTCGTCAGGCCAATCCTCTGTTCATCGTCTCAGAAGGGCGTCGAAAGGGGCTCCCCGCCTCCAAGTCCACAATTGCTCTTTGGATCTGTTCGGCGGTTCTGGAGGCATACTGTGTCCAAGACAAACGGCCCCCTGCGGGGGTGAAGGCTCACTCTACCCGGACTGTGGGAGCTTCTTGGGCAGTTCGTCACCAAGCTTCGGCCTCGCAGGTTTGCAAGGCCGCAACGTGGTCATCCATTCACACCTTTGTAAAATTCTACAAGGTGCATACTCAGGCTTCTGCGGACGCGAGCCTGGGTAGGAAGATACTGCAGGTGGCGGTTTCTCACCGGCCGACCTAACTCCTCTTTTTCTGCAGGATATCCCACCCTAGGGACTGCTTTTGGACGTCCCATGGTTACCTGTGTCCCCCAATGAAGCGAGAAAGAAAGAGGGATTTTTGGTTCTTACCGTAAAATCTTTCTTGCAGCCTTCATTGGGGGACACAGCACCCTCCCTTGAAGTTGCACCGTGTTGGCCAACGTGCCATTGTTGTGGGTTGGTACAAAGGTTGAGTTTTATATTACCTGTTTTTACTACTGCTTTTGCACCAACTGAGTTGCCTGGTGCCTGTCGGAGGGTGTATACTGCCGGGGAGGAGTTACTTCTTTATTTGCATAGTGTCAGCCTCCTAGCGACAGCAGCATACACCCCATGGTTACCTGTGTCCCCCAATGAAGGCTCCAGAAAGATTTTTCGGTAAGAACCAAAAATCCCTCTTTTGCAGACATGCCCCTAACAACCGGCTGCAGGTTAAAAACTTTAACACAAAGCCTCAAAACTAAAAACAATTGACTGTGCTAAATACCTGCATAGTGATTGTTGGTGTGCTCAGCCCAGAGGCTGCAGTGAGCGAGGTTTGTGCCGCAGACATAGTAATGGCTGCAGGATTGATCACTTGACTAGAAAGAGTTGCGATGGTTCCCAATGTATTTATCGGCGTCGCAAGGGAAGCAGT